>NC_085029.1:9885284-9924740 GCF_963692335.1 Osmerus eperlanus | reverse complement strand
AGAGAGAGAGAGAGAGAGAGAGAGAGAGAGAGAGAGAGAGAGAGAGAGAGAGAAGGGGATTTGACAGCTCAAGCTGCGGCTGTGAAGTGAGTCATCATTTAGTGTCACAAGCAGTAACAATGGCCTTCGCTAACCACTCGTCACACAACGCTGCAGGAATGATGTTCTACGAAAAAGCTGCAGCAGTCCAACTGGTCATATCACTTAGATAAGGTCAAACTTAACTGCTGATGTCTAAAAAGCATGAATAGCCACATAACCTAGAAAAACCTGTAAATTCTGTCCATTAACTAAATCCGGATGATCTCTATCCAAGTGGAATAGAAACTGATGTTGATCCTCTGTCTCCAGGCCCTTACATTCAAATATATAATGTTCTTAATCTCGTTACATAACACACTCTCAAACACACAGGAGACAGATAACAGCTCATAGACAAGGCTTTCTATGTTCACATAGATAGAACACTGCGGAGACCATGCAAGCTGAGATCATAGCACTGAATTTCAACCCAGGAGGTCCCCCACTCATAATATTGATGCAATCAAGCACGTGCACGCTCTCACACACATGCACGCACACACGCCACAAGTGTACACTAGCACAGAGACCACAGTGACTGAAGTCTCCCTTTCCAGTCTCTCAGACTCCCTTCTCTGCAGTATGTAAGACTAACCACCGAATATGAAACAGGGGCTAGTGGCTGATTCATACAGTTCCATACACTTACAGCATGTAGCAAGGATCTGTACAAAACATCTTTCTTTCCATCTCTTGTCTCATCGAGTTTTCGCCGGATGAAGAATCCTCCAAGTTTACGAATCAATGTACTGCAAATAACAAAAGACGGCAAATTAGTTTATACTCCCTTGTTATTGAAGAGTCCCAGCAAAAGCATCAAAGTCATTTCATTCACTGAAGCAAACAAATATAATAGACAGAGCCGTAGTCTTTGGTTTAGGTATGCACAAAGCTACCTGGAAACAAAAAAGGCCAACTCTGATTGAGAGGGCCTTCAACCGTGTATTTCCTGACATACTTCATCCCCAACAACTGAAACCACATCGTGAACTCTTCTAATCACTAGCAGCTACAAAATCGAGCCAAAATAAGAGCTGCATCGACAATAGGTTCCCTTGTTGTATGTCATTCACCTGAAGATGGGAATGTTGAGGTTGTTGCCGGCGGCGATGTGGGGAGCTTTGATGTTGTGGCAGAAGAGGATGAAGGTGATGAGCAGATAGTCGATGTGGGACTTGTGCACGGGGAGGAAGACCAGGGGAGCATTGTGCTGCAGACACAAGGACAGACACAACACTGTGAACCTCCACGTCAACACGCCGGCTTCAACTGAGCTACGTTAGGACGTCTCAACTATACTGCATACATGTGTATGGTTTTCTGTTCAGGGTTAGGGTTAAGATGCTTATCTGACCTCTGTTGCAGCCTTCTTAACCATCTCCAGCTGGCCTTTATGAATCTGAATGCTCCAGAAAAATCCGTTGAAGAGTTTGAGGAGCACCCATCCTGTCATCCTGAAGGACGGCCGAGAACCACCGAGTTAGCTCGCTGGCTGCCATTTACAACTTCCCAAAACAAGCGAGCTGGCCAAATGAGTTTGGAGTAGTTCTCACTTTAAACACATGCCAGATACTGCAGTAGGACCCCCCATTCAGCCGGTAATATGAGTTTGAGAGTGTGGCGGGATTTGAAGGTTCGGTGGTGCTTTTTTTTTTTTTTTTTTACCTGATGAAGGCTGGTGAGATGTTGGCCACCATCTCCTGGAGGAAGCCTCTGGCTTTTCTCCTCACCTTGCTGACGGCCTTGTACTCCTGCCCAGGCTCACTGGCCGCTGGGTCGGAGTCTGTCGCCACCTCTACGATGGCGCTCTCCACCCTGGGTTACAGTAGAGTTCATTTACTCTCTTTGCTCAGCAGTCCCTTATCTGAGAGTGGCTTATTTGGGTATTCGGGGGTTATTGCAGTTCGTCAAAGGCCATTTTACGACAGCCTATTCAAAGAGACACTCTTATTTCATGGGAATTCCATGTTTCTTAGAAAGGGTTCTGTCACAATATTTGCATTGTTTTGAAGCAATATTAAAGGTCTGGTCCATGATATACCGGTAGCCAACTGTATGTTAGTGGAGGATGTCTGCATGCACACATTTACCTTCCCCCTCTTTCTGCCTCTCCCTTTCCATATTGCCTCCTCCTTCCTTCTCCCCCTGCATGTCTCTTGCTACCATCAATCAATATTGCTCCTCCCTCCATCGACCCCCTCACCTTTCCATCTCCCTCAACCCTATCCATCCACTTCCCCTCCATCTTTCAACCGCCCATCCATATCCACCCCTCCCACTCTCATCCCTCCTCTCCTCTCTCTGTCTTTCTCCTACGCTTGTTTACCTCCCTGCAACTGGCACGATCCATCTCTTCCACTCGCAGGTCTGTGAAGGTTTACCTGCTGTTGTTGAGAACGTTGTCCACAACGTTCCTGGCAAACATGTCCTTTTGGACATCCCTCTCAAGGACAAACAGCACATAGCTGAGCCTGCGGGCCAGCCAGCCACGGTGTCTGCATGGCCGGAGAGAACGCAACACAACCTCAGGTCAAGGTTGACACACACACAGGCACAGAAATACAGTTCCAGTGGCCTTGCAATGACACATGACTTGATAAAGGAATTCCAACCCCTACAATATATAAACCCCTAAAGTAAAAAAAAAAAAACACAAGCTAGCAATGTCATCTTTATTTGTTGATTTTGTTTTGAGTGAACAAAGTCTACAAAAGGTCAATCATTCCAAACAATTAAGAAAAAAACGACTTAATAGTAAACTAAACTCAACCATTTCCCCTGAACTACATGGTGAAATGAACACTTAAATGATGTCAGAAGCATCTCACCTCCAGGTTTTATAGAGCTTTTTAAGTTCCCCTGATTCCACAATAGATAAGGCTCTTATTTACAGTAGACATGAGCATATTTATATTTCATGGTTGGTTGTAGAGCAGGTAATGGCAGCTTGGACCACTGAAGACAGTCACCTGATCCAGGTGGGTGTCAACTAACAAACACGGTTAATTATTCATCCTTAAGGTTTCCACTGTTTCACAAAGATGCACCAACGTAACCCTAATTATCCTGGTAGATACCCTCTAGTGAGTTTTCGTAAACAGGAAAAGTGACCTAGGGTTAAATGGTATTTGAAATGCACTTTCGAACTAGGTGGTGCAACCTTTCCAAGGGAAATATCTAAGCAATGCTGAGCTCATCCATCCACCCAAAACGTCAAATATTTTTACAAACAATGTGACCAAGGTCTGTTTGGACATGAGCAGGGTTACTGAGAATTATTTTTACATGGTTCTGAATGATGAATCAACCAGTACAGCTCCCTCCCAGCTTTGAAGATGCATTCTAGTTTTTCTGCTTGTCAGTGAAGAATTCTTCTTGCCCTGAGATGATCTGGTGAATCGACTGATTGCTGGTAAAACATCTGGTGTGGGTTCACTGTAGTACAACAGCTGATCTCACAGATGTGACAATCTGAGGTCACATGGGTCCAGCAACTTTAGCAATAGGAAAATGTGTCGGCATTGGCTACATTGCAACGCATATATTATTCAAATAGAATTGAATAGTGAATTTATTCACGTTATTGATTGGTTTACCTTGTGTGGGTCTCGTTGATATAAATCACATTACGCAGTCCCAGAGAAGGGATACTGGGGTTGAAGAGTCTCTCCTGGAAGAGAGTGGAACGTCAAACTACACACAACTATACACCCAGTAGTAATTACTACACACTAGGAATACAGTGTCTGGAACATTCTGGCCATGTATGTGGTTGGAAAAGTTGCTTAGCGAAAGAGAATTAGAGATGAAACGATCACCAAAATGATCCCGGTTATCAGTATTATGGTGGGATTGCAAACATGTGCTGGGAGAATACAGTGATGTCGTCCTATCTGTGTGTACTTACTTGGCTCTGGGGGGTGCAGGAATGGCAGCAGCGGCCCACAAAAGGTCTCTTTCTGTTTAGCAGACCCTCCTTCCATGTGCTGGTCACACAGCGCAGCACTGAGGGGCTGGAGCTCCGTTCCTGGTCACACACACACGCACACGCACACGCACACACACACACACACACGCACACGCACACACACATTGTAACAAAAAAATTACTTGACACCAACAACTGTTTCTCAAAAGACGTTGAAACCATTTTTAAAATGGCCCTCGTCTTATAGAGGCTAACCCTAACCCCCCTCCCCCCGAAATCAAACGTGAGGTTTCAGTTTTACCGAGTCGTCGTTGGGATGTTTCCAACGACTGCCTCCTTGGTCGCCATTGTTGACCTGGAGCAGGCTGTCTGGCCCGAACGAGACCGACACGTCCATCTCCTGCCTTTAGATCACACACCAGCTAGGAGTCTGAGAGAAGCACAGCATTACTGACAGGTTTTCACTTCCGCTCTGCGCCACGGGGCTGAAACACAGGTCAGTCAAAGTCAAAGTCTCCTATTTATCAAGCGGACAGTCTTACACAAGGTCATTCTGAACAACATAATTACATAGTAGGCATAATATTACAAATAAATATGACAAACAATCACAAAGAAGGTCAAGAATAGCAAAAGCAGCAATACAGTTAAGCTATTTGGCTAAAGGCGCTATGGACAGTACATAAACAGTGGACATAATTGAACTTCTTTCGTGGATCATGGCATTTAGGTCTATTCAGAACAGTTGCTCATTTCACCCAGACTCGGGGGAGGATCAGAGCCAGAAACTACACCAAAATCAGCTGACAAACGTATTTCATTTTAGTGTCTAATCTGGGTGGGACGCTCTCACGTATCTAAGTGCCCCTCACCGGGGTCTGAGCGTAATCTCGAGTGAACATACAGCAGCTCAATAGAAATACTGGACCAAGTTAGATTCTGCTGAAGCAAGAGCGTGAAAAGTGTGTCAGCCAAAAAAAGAAAAGAAAAAAAGACAAAAGTAGCCTAAAGTGCAAGCACATCATGAGATCTTGCCAAAGCAATTTTTTCCCCTCAGCTTCTAGTCAGAGACAGGATACATTCAAAGACCTGGTATTACAAGCCCTTTAAAAAATATTTTTTGAATTGGCGACACGCATGTGTGATGTTGACTAAGGTTACATTCTTTCAGTGATCACCAGACTCCAGGCTCGGCTGGCGAGATCACCCAGTACAGGCTGGAATGTGAAACAAGACGCCACAGCATCACTGTGGACGTTAATCTCTTCCTGGCAGAATACTGACCTCACAGTGGCAAGGGGGGGAATGCATCATCCATGCTGACGACAACAAGAACAACATTTACCTCCACAGTTAGGGGCCTTCACAGGGCGGAGATACATGACCTTGCGGCCTATCTAGTCCACAATGTAGGCTACTTATGTCAAGTTAGTATCCAGACTTCCTAAACTACAGGCTCCATCCAGGTTCAAGGTTATGGCTGTGGAAGGAGCGGCTTGTGTTATTGGAACAGAGATAGCAGAGGACTCGGGGCTCAGTTACAAAGGCTGAACGGGCTAAGACGGTCATGTGGAAAGACTTTTCCGAACACGTCCGTCCTGACCCCTGTGTGTGTGGCGTCAGCTGAGCTGATTCGCTGACCTACGGGCAAGAGCCCTCTTTCCCCTCGGGTGTCGGATTATAGGCTACGCACACAGGCATGCACGCGCACTCTCACACGTTCACACACACATGACCCGGGTCCTGCAGCTGTTCTGAGCCGGGGAGGAAGAGGAGGCAGGTTGGAGTGAATCGGTTTGATCAGAGGGGGAATGGAGGAGTGATAGTAAAGCAGTATGTTCACAATGTCTCTCTGGGGTTATTTGTGAAGAAAGGCTAAAGCTCATCCCACAGATGTGTATGTGTGTGTGTGTGTGTATATGTATGTGAGAGAGAGAGAGAGAGAGAGAGAGAGAGAGAGAGAGAGAGAGAGAGAGAGAGAGAGAGAGAGAGAGAGAGAGAGAGAGAGAGAGACATAGACAGAGACAGAGAGAGAGAGAGAGAGAGAGAGAGAGAGAGAGAGAGAGAGAGAGAGAGAGAGAGAGAGAGACAAGAGGGGTTGTTAAGAGTTATTTGATAATAACTGCCCTTTTAGGGACAAAATGAAAGCCACATGGCAGAAGAAAGAAACTCACTTGATCAATAAAGTGTGTGTCTATCTAATGTAATCAGTATACCACTAACACAAGCATCATAAGGCATGTAGGTTTTCCCTTAAACCACCAGCACTCCAAGCACCTAAAGCATTTTCTGATGTGAAACTACATTTTAATTCAGTCTTTAAAACAAATGTTACAGCCTAGGCTCATTTAAGAGACCTTGAATTCAGTAAACAGGATACAGTGCAATACAAAAAACGCACCGCAACTACAAATAGCCTATTTTATGTATCCTACATGTTTCTGTCCATTACATTTAGTCATTGTTTACATTTAGTCATTTTAGCAGACGCTCTTATCCAGAGCGACTTACAGTAAGTACAGGGACATTCCCCCAAGGCAAGTAGGGTAAAGTGCCTTGCCCAAGGACACACCATCATTTTGCACGGCCGGGGAATCGAACCAGCAACCTTCTGATTACCAGCCCGATTCCCTAACCGCTCAGCCACTTGACTCCCTACCTCCCATTACAAAGGAACCAACAAGCCTTAAGGCAAACCGCAAAATAGCAAAGCTACATTTCACACTTCCCTAATTACACTTCCCTACTACGTCTCTGCAGCCTAACCAGACAGTCTGCAGCCTAACCAGACAGTCTGCAGCCTAACCTGACAGTCTGCAGCCTAACCAGACAGTCTGCAGCCTAACCAGACAGTCTGCAGCCTAACCAGACAGTATGCAGCCTAACCAGATAGTCTGCAGCCTAACCAGACAGTCTGCCGCCCAACCAGACAGTCTGCCGCCTAACCAAATAGTCTGCAGCCTAACCAGATAGTCTGCAGCCTAACCAGACAGTCTGCAGCCTAACCAGACAGTCTGCAGCCTAACCAGACAGTCTGCAGCCTAACCAGACAATCTGCAGCCTAACCAGATAGTCTGCCGCCTAACCAGACAGTCTGCCGCCTAACCAGATAGTCTGCAGCCTAACCAGATAGTCTTCCGACTAACCAGACAGTCTGCAGCCCAACCCGATAGTCTGCAGCCTAACCAGATAGTCTGCAGCCTAACCAGACAGTCTGCAGCCTAACCAGACAGTCTGCAGCCTAACCAGACAGTCTGCCGCCCAACCAGATAGTCTGCATCCTAACCAGATAGTCTACGTTCTTTACCAGATCCAGTGGGCCTGCAGCAGCCCAGTGCACTCAGAACAGTGGCCAACCTTGAGGCGACATGAGATGCAGTATCATAAAAGCCCATAGTCAGGACTTTTACCCTGAGTCATCATCACTGCTGTGTGGCCAGGCTTTGTGCTCACACATGCCTTGCTTGCATTGGGCCAAGATACTCTGATAGCATTGCCTTTTTTTCAAGCGTTTGGGATGGTTATTAAGTCAACTGTTAGTTAATTTTAGAAGGTTACGTTAATTTGCTGCCCTGGGTTGGCTTACAAGGCTCGGGAGTGTGGGGGGGGAAACAAGGATTTCCTATGTGCTTAAGTTTACCGCTATCAGTAGATCAGTTATGCCTCATTATTTGTTCATATCCTATTGTACAATTCAAGGCAATGTGTTCCTGCTGTAACCAGTAATTTGCATTGATGTCATACTTCTGCCTTAACTGGACATCTGTTAGCAGCATGTAATCTTAGTTTTTCTCTATTCATTCAATCCCCTGACCTTCATGGCTCAGAGAGACTTTGCTACAACAATTGTGTCTGAATTGGTCCTTGTTCTTGTCGAGGTGTGCGTTAGTCTAGCTCTAATCAGCTTGTTGTCTAATGCTTATAAACCCAGAACCTGAACTGATAGCTACATTTCTAGGAGACACACAGCAATTTCTTTCACGTGAGCATTATAACAGTGACACTAAAGAAATATCTATTCAATGCAATTGGTATTGGGAAAATGTACAAACCTTAGATATTGGTTGTGGAGTCCAAAATGCTTGGGAAGGCAATCCTAATGTAATTAATAAGAGAAAATGGCTTGTGATTCTCATTAGTTTGCAAAGTAGGTCAGACACTGAGAGAAGCTTGTGGTGACTTGACAGGATACCCTTACCATGGAGTGTGTGTGTGTATGTGCGTATCAGAAAAAAGAAAGGATCATCTCAGATGAATAACAAGTGCAAGCTGGCAGCAGGACTTTACGTATTGCCAAAATTCTCCTGCCCAATTCAAGCTTTGAGGCATTGTTCTTTTGTGGTAATCCCATCTAGTAGGTGACACACATTGAGGAGGGAAGTGTGACTGGAATTGTGGATTGAGTTTACAAACGGTCATTGACCGGCAGTGCCAACAGACATGGGGCGACTTTGTTAGAAGAAGACAGAAAACAACAGCTGAGCTGGGTGTTTGTGCCCAGACTGGTTCTGATAAGCCAGTAATGCCAAGCCCATGACTCAAATAGCCCACCTGAATCCCGCTCAACTTGCCTAGCACCTTGAATCACACCAACAAATGAGTAAACCGTCCTAGAGTCAGTATCAGGCCTACGAAGCCTTTTCTAACTTTATTGAATATAAATTCAATTTAAATCCCACTTACCGCTCAACGGTCCCACCATAACAATGACTGTCAAGTATTCCTAAACGTGATAACCTAACCACTGTGTTTTGCATTTTATTGTAACTAACGCTGTTTACTGTTTGTGGCTTGTGGTTAGTCAGGATCGATCATGTTGACTTTGACTGTACAATTGTGATTCATTTTTCGTTTGACTGCAAAAAACATACGTTTTATTATGGATTACAATAATATAAAATTATATAAATTATGATATCATTATAAAGGCACATTAAATTGTTTTACTGACTGACCCTGCATCACTGGTGAGAGACTTAAAAGTAAAATGGAAAACTAGTTTTCTGTAAAGTTCAGTAACAGTTCAGAGTGCATGAATGAGCAACAAAAGTATTGTGAAAGGCTTTGACAGGTTTGTAAAGAAGCAACTCACCGGTCATGCACGCTATCAGTTGCGCTCTAAATCACTACCTGCAATGTTGTTACTTGCAGATATTAATATTTTTTTCTTGGAAAGTGAATATGGTTTCTAAGTTTGTGTGGACTGACTGCTGCCAAAATATTACAATGTTCATCCATGAGGGGTTAGTAGGTTAATCCGTTTCACAAGCTCAGAGATGTCTGGGCTAAGCAGGTCAAAAGAGAAGTCGGACATTAGTGACAGATGGGAGGTGACGCATCCTTTGTTGAATCAGACAATAACAAGTTAGCTGGAGTATTTGATGGGTCATGTCGTATTATGGTTCGGCAACGTGGAGGTGACCATATAACTTGTGCTTGCATCATCAGCGTGGCTTGACAGATGAAGCAATCTAGATTGCTTCATCCCAGGTAGCTTGCCTAGCTACCCTGCATAGGCACTGATCAACGAAGCCCAGCTATCACATATTACATTGTGCTTGTTACAGCAAGTGTAGCTTGGTATCGGTACGTTAGGCTAATCTCTCTTTGCCAAGGATACTAGACGTTGATGACAATAATATATCATTCAGTAGCTAGAGTAGCTGTGTAAGATTAATATGGAAAGATACAGAGAGATAGAGTCGAACCTAGCGTACCTAACTAGAACTAGCACTACTGTACTAGCTGGTGGTGTAAAACACTGCTATCCAAACCACTCTTCTCATAACAATAGCTAGGTCTTTCTCACTAGTGTAGTGTTGCTATGAATATCATTCATGCATGATGTGATATAGTATTAGCTAGCAAAGCTAGCTAGCGGCGGTTCAGCTAGAAGAATAAGGAACTGTAGCATCACTCGCCGGTTAGTAAAAATTGAAAGATCAGACACAAAGAGATATTATGGTTTTTAAGTATTATTGGCTGACTGTTGGTGAACTCAAATCGTCTGCTACCTATCCGGGATGTAAACATGACATCTAGAGGAGCTAAGTCAGTCCATTTTTCTATGAGAACACGACAAGCTTAGTTAGCAAATAGATGGCGAGTACAAACTAGCTCTAGCTGAAACAGAAAATAATTCTCATGTTTTCCAAATCTTACCTTGAATGTGGTGTACCATGTCTCATAAATGTACATCCGAGTCGAAATTGATCAATGTTCGCCAATTATGCCCTTGACAATTTGCAGGACAATCAGCCGTGAACTTGGTGCACCAAGAGCCAGAGCAAACTGGATGTGTGTAATACTGTCGGTGAAAGCACAGCAAGGTAGTCAATCAGCTGCTTTGTTGCTCTGGATCCAGAGGGGGGCGGCATTTAATTTGTGTGAGGTAGTGAAGGTCTGCTTGCTTGTCACAGAGGCCTCTCTGAGAATGTATCGGGGGGGGGGTTTTATGAAGAAAAAAATGTTTGAAAATGTTTCGACCTTATTCGTGTTCATAAGTACCGTACGGAGTATAGATCGAGTCCTGTAAGGAGTGTGTGTGTGGGTGTGTGTGTGTGTGTGTGTGTGAGAGAGAGAGAGAGAGAGAGAGAGAGAGAGAGAGAGAGAGAGAGAGAAAGAGAGAGAGAGAGAGAAAGAGAGAAAGAGAGAAAGAGAGAAAGAGAGAAAGAGAGAAAGAGAGAGAGAATAATAATGGACACGAGTTTATATCAGATGTACCTGTAAAATAGTACTTCAGAAGAATACAGCTAAAATGTATCACAATAAAATGGGAATTTGCATCAACGACTGGCCTGTAGTTTGTGGAATTCCCTATATATATATATGGATAAAACTTTAAAGGATGCTCTTATATCAGCTCGGCTCTAACATAAAGTACAGTTACAGTTTATGTTTGGCTATAGACTAAGCAAAGGTTTAACAATCATAATTTATTATCAATCATCATGACTATTTCCATAGGACACACTCTTTAATGTGTCACAGTAATAGTAACTGGGAAGTAATAGTGCCATCTGGCGGTCAAACTTTAATCCAATTTTGGAATGTACTATTGTGGCAAAATGGGGTGTAAAATACAATGTAAAACATTATATGACATGACATTATATATTTATTATGATCATACGAATATTCATATGTTTTCAGTGGTATCTATTTTCCTTTAGGTTGATTAATCGAAGCCGCATATACAATGTGACGATCACTTCAGGTCGGATCTCCTTTATAGTTGGTAGGGTCCGTACTACGTCACTCTCTTCCTTTTCTATCCCTACTCGCAGCCATGAGGTAAGGGCCTGATCTCTCGCATTGTTGCGTTTGTTAAAGACATTATTAATTCCTCTACAAGTAATGTAAACGCAGGGTAGTAGTAACGCAGGTAAACTCCACTGCAATACATGGTAGAACGAGTTTGGATAGTTTTGCTATATATTTTAAAAGTTCTGCAATCTGACCTGCTAGTTGGTACGCGCTAACTAGCTAGCAAGGCCTAGCTAGTATCAGACTGATTATCAAGTCTACAGAGAATTTAGCTATCATGTCAAACAAGACATGTCCAGGGATGTTTTAAGACTACCGGATCTATGAGCTTTACAGTAGTTGGCCACTTAAACTACCTATTGCATGGACGTGCATTAACATCTTTATAGTACAGCAGCTAGCCTACCCAGGAGGTGCTAATAATAACGCTGATGTAAGCTACCCATCTACACAGCAACCAAAAGTTGACTAGAATCGTACTGAACATTTTGTCATTTGTTTACCCAGCATGCTCAGGCTTCAGAAGCGCTTGGCGTCCAGTGTCTTGCGCTGCGGTAAGAAGAAGGTATGGCTGGATCCCAACGAGACCAATGAAATCGCCAACGCCAACTCCCGTAAGTCTTTCGTCCAACATTTTCACTGCCGTATTTTAGGATATGCTGTCAAGGAGTTCATCTGTCATGATATCTGATAAGGATCTATCAAGCTGTTCATATGAATGTCCTTAAATAGTTAATGAGTGTTTGTGGAAACCATATCACTGGCCGTTTCCTGTACGTGTTATATCTGAATTTAGACACTGAAACTTATGGTGGGCTCCCTTCTGTTCTACAGGCCAGCAGATCCGCAAGCTGGTGAAGGATGGTCTGATTATCAGGAAACCAGTGACGGTGCACTCCCGCGCCCGCTGCCGCAAGAACACACTTGCGCGTCGCAAGGGACGTCACATGGGTGTAGGTGGGTATGGACAGGTGCCACACACAGTAGGATTCCTGAATACGACAGGATGGTCTTCGTTTGGAGGCTTTTAGAGAAGGGAGAGGGCTAAAATGTAAGGATCTGCCTACCTGGCCCATGTGTGGATTTTAGAAGCTGCTTGAATTTTAAAGGCAAACATCACCTTTTGAATAACACTTGTCATGGTTAACCTTCAAGAACAGGACTAAAAGATAGCTCATTCAAATGGAAAAGGAAAACATGGCGTGGCTTACTCGAATCCATGTGAGCAACTTGAGGATGTTTTGAAAGTTTAGCAGGCCTTCGTAATCCTTCATGCTCTCGTCTTCAGGCAAGAGAAAGGGTACAGCCAACGCGCGTATGCCAGAGAAGCTGTCGTGGATGAGGCGCATGCGGATCCTGCGTCGTCTTCTGCGGCGCTACCGGGAGTCCAAGAAGATCGACAGGCACATGTAAGTCTGACTCGGGGCTTTTCTTGTGGATGTGTCTTGTTGGACAGAGGCATGAAGGCAAGTGATTTGCAACTTGACTTAGGACACATTTTGATTTGAAACGTGCAAAACGTCCTCTTACAATGCTGTCTTTTGCCCTGTCATTCCCAGGTACCACAGTCTGTACTTGAGGGCAAAGGGTAACGTCTTCAAGAACAAGCGCATCCTCATGGAGCACATTCACAAGCTGAAGGCAGATAAGGCCCGCAAGAAGCTCCTGTCGTAAGTCCACACTACAAACGCTACTCATCCTAGCTCCACTCTTTGATATTACTGCTCTCTTTACCTTTGGAAGGTGACTGATAATGGAAATGTGTCTCTATAACTTCAATTTGTCTGGATAACTTGGCTTTTTTGGGGGGGGGGGGTGAGGCTCCCCCTCAGGACCATCCCAGCATTCTCACTCCCTGTCTTCTCTCGTCCTCCAGCGACCAGGCGGAAGCCCGCCGTTCCAAGACAAAGGAGGCCCGCAAGCGCAGGGAGGAGCGCCTCCTGGCCAAGAAGGAGGAGTTCATCAAGGCCCTGTCAGAGGAGGAGTCCACCAAGAAATGAGACTAGTCACACCCATGTCGCCTACTTCCACGTTAATAAATTTGGACACAAAAAGGATGAAGTTGTCTGTTTGGTATTGTGTGTGTGTGTGTGTGTGTGTGTGGTGAATATAGCTTTGTATTTGAGGTCCAGAAGCTTCCAGACTGGCCCAGAAACCATGTGATAAATCGTATTGAAGTAATTGTACTAATGTGGGGTGGATGAGTTTTGGACATTAAGCATTATAAGCATTATAGCAGTATATAATGCTAACAATGTTAGGAACATTTTATGAAAATGTGTTCAGCTCAAAACCAACAGGAGGGAAAGGAAAAATGATTAAATATAAACATGCTGACGTTGGTCTTTCTATTCACTTTGGTGGTTGCTTTCAAAATCAGTAAATTATGAAAATGTTTCCACTTCAAGGCAGTTCACAGCCTTCACTAAAGTGAATACGCCGCGCACACAAAGGCAGTGTGTTCTTTTGAACTCATTTTATGAGATGGAGCTTAGGAATGCTCTGAACAGCGCTTTCAGCATGGAGCCCTGCAGACCTGTGAAGGTGTTGGCAAAAGAGGTCAGCTATGGAAAGGAGACAGACTGCCCATTTTGTATTAAATGGATCCTCTGTCTCCTACATTAGCAATGTTTAGCATGTGATCCATCATAAAGAATTAGTGTTTGCTTGATGAAGCAGGGGCAATGATTGCATAATTCTTGACTAATAGTTTTGCTTTCCTGATGAAGCACATCCACCCCTGCCTTCTCCTTCAAACGCAACATTATTTCTCAGGATGCCCTCAACGCCTACGCCTTTGGCAGTCAGTCATGACCCATCCATACTTTGTGCTTTGTTCACCATTTGGAATTTTCATGGGTGCACTTCCTGTTCAAAACACAAGAGAGCATCATCTCCCTGTGCAGCATGATTCTAAAACCACAGGGTTTCTACAATCCATCCTAGCCTGTCTGGGAAGTGTTCCATGTGAATCATCTCTTCAAATGAGGAAAGTAAAATGGTACAGATATAATATGATTAATACACTTAAGATCTCAAATCAGAATATATTCTAACCATAGCTTTCTTTATCAACGACAGTGTCCTAATAGTCAGCTAAGCTATTACACTGAGAGCCTCAGTGTATTCTTTGAGAATAAACCCTAATACACTAACCTTAGAAATTACAGTCATTAAGAGTTGTTACGCTTGACCCTTAACCCTACACGATCATGTGATATTCCTGGACCAATCATTTTGCAAGCTTGTATCATGTCCCTGAAAATTGCCCACCTCAACATGAATCCTAACATCCCAAATAAAGGATCATGATGTTAAGTGATATGTTGACACGAACCAGAATAGACAATAGAGATGTTTTTAAGTCCGATCCTCAGATCTGTCTGTCAGTCTGTTAGTTGAGGTATTGTAAGATAATGAGAAAGTTGGGGGGGAGTCAGTTGGCTGAGCGGTGAGGGAATTGGGCTAGTAATCCGAAGGTTGCCAGTTCGATTCCCGGTCATGCCAACTGACGTTGTGTCCTTGGGCAAGGCACTTCACCCTACTTGCCTCGGGGGAATGTCCCCGTACTTACTGTAAGTCGCTCTGGATAAGAGCGTCTGCTAAATGACTAAATGTAAAAATGATGTTAAGTGATATGTTGACACAAACCGGAATAGACAATAGAGATGTTTTTAAGTCCGATCCTCAGATCTGTCTGTCAGTCTGTTAGTTGAGGTATTGTAAGATAATGAGAAAGTTTTCCATTAGTCTCAAATAACTGCATATGAACAGCCAAGGACACTGGCCAATAGCTATCCAATGATAATGAACTTATCAACAATTTAAATGTCAAATAAATTTCACATGAATTTAAAGCAACGCTAACCTTCCTTCCCTTATTGTTCTGACCTTCCCCCAAAGTACTCACTAAAACCTGAAACAGAATAGGTTTTACTGACATTTGCCTTACATTAATGCATTCCTATTTCTCTTTGCCAATTCTTTGATGCTGTGAAAACCATGCCATAAAATGTAACTAAATGAGTGGCCAGATGTCCATGGCAGATAGTCCTTAAAATAGCTGGGTCTTCATAAACTGTGCAACTAAACTGGCCCTACACTGGCCAACCACTATATGTTCAGTGTATAGAACAGTTGCCTGACCACCAACTAATCCTAACTGCTGTTTATCTTCCCTTGTCACTAATAAATAAACAGGCAAGGAAAGTGAAGCTTCTCAAAGTAAATAACGTTTTGATGGACAATGATTCATTTTTTCCTCAAATTGACTATGAAAATGCCATGTTTGTTGTACACATGTGTAGAGGTGTAACTTCCTCTTGGGGATCAATACAGTTCTATCTATCTATCAACGGACATGCCAGAGGGTTGAGCTAATTTGATCTATAAATTAAATCACAAAGGGGCTTGTTATGGTCAGAACCTTTATCCACACTCCCTTTGTGACCACAAAGAGAGAGGAAAGAGTCCATTGCATAGATTAATTGACACAATTATTTTCACACATGATGGATGCATTTGTCTTAAACACTAAGCACATGGATATTTCAATCAACTTGATTATGAATGTTGCAACAGCCCATAGGCACTAGTAGTGCAAGCATTAATATGTGGTTTTATTGTGGTCCTATTCCGCCTCACAGTAGCCTAACATGTCAGCAGCATCAGTTGGCTCTCTTTCTGACTTTCTTTTTGTCCTCTGCAAGACCTGCACCAGGAGCACAGTAATGGTTAGAACAGTACCAGCTGAGTGTCCACCTGCATCTTTTATAAAGCACTTTTACAAAGTTGAGTCCTGCATTAAACATACGTGAGGGTCATTGATTTGCCTAGCATCAGAACCCAAGCATGACTGGCCAGACAGATGTTATTTTAGGCCTCTCCACTTAAAAAAAGCCCTCTCCTTCCTCACGTTTGAGCAAGACTCAAGTCCATGAAAATAGAATTTTAAAAGGTAATGTCAGATTTGTTTTGTGATGTAATATTTTTCAGATGACATTTTATTCAGACCTGCAAACCTTAGCTCAAACCAGGGTGTTTGAGAGATGCATGGTTGTAAAGAACGCCAGGGAGTCTGCCTCTGGAGCTGAGCTGAGTCAGAGTATTTCGCTGTGTATTTCTGATAACATCTCTATAAATCTCGTCATTGGAGACAGAATGCTGACCCAGTGGCTGGTGAAATGATCTTAGTCAAACACATTTATTAAACTGAAATTGCACATAAACGTCACTCTCTTATTCAAACCAACTAAACAGTGCTTGATATGAACATATCTGTTATAAAGTTATCAATGCCAGTTTGGTTTGCCTAAACCTACAAACGTAGCTTCTTAAACAGTGTTAGTACCATGACCTTCAACCTAGGAGAGTCGGTATACCTCGTTCAGGCCTAGTGAACTGTATAATCAGGTAATTGTCATCCAGGATCTGTCTTTGTTACTACCCCTCAGACACATCTATGTTGCATGGATGATTAAGCTTCTGTCCCAGTCGTAGACCAATCGTGTGTGTGTGTGTGTGTCCATATCTGTGATGCTCCTCACCCGTGACTGATCGAGTTATCCACCCAGCTGGGTGAGCAATCATTTGGCCTGGTAGCTGTCAATTTCAATTCATCTCCCACTGTGCGTGTTTAGCTCAAATCTCAGTGGAGTGAGAACCACAACGTAGGTTGAGACAAAAATGGAGACTGTTCACAAGAGACTATTGATCAAAGCACAGCTTTCCTTATCACACACTTAACAGCTGTAGTGGGACACACATTTTGACCTAGTTGTGCATTGAGGTCAGAGGAGAAGTTTGACAAGTTTGAAATACCTCTGAAAGTTCAAAACACCCTTTCCTGTGTGTTTCACATTGACTTTGGGGTCCATTTCTATAGTCACTGAGTTGAAGAAAGTAGTTCAAAGTGCAGTAGGAAGATGCCTAGTTTTTTAAGTACTAAAAAAGTTTAGGTGGCGAGGCCCATGGTGTAATCCCACACATTTTAAAGATGTATCTGAATTTAATGGAAACAACATCAATACTTGCTAGACAGGTGTGTCTATTGGCATTTTTACCCTACCATTCATCTTAACCACATCAGGGAAACGCTCGCTGTCCCCTGAGCCTCTCCCCCCACTCCCTTGGCAACAGACAGATGTTCCCTGCCTGTCAGTGACTGCTTTATGACCGTTATTACGCTTCAACTTGTTTTCCTTTTCAGCCCGCGCCTTTTTCTCCGAGCCAAAGACAGGTGATAAAGCCGCAGACGGCGCGAGTCTGACGGCTGATCGCTGATCCTGGTACGCGGGCGTCGTCGACAGTGAGGGGGCTGGCTTCGGCAGCCTGTGCTCCTGTCAGGGAAATTAGACCTTGGGTTCCCTGATGTGCCATCCAGTCATTTTCGCTTTTTGTCTAGGGGCTTGAAGGATGCTTTTCTTTTTTGGTCCCCCGGAGAAGGTGACTGACGTGTTCGCTGACAGATCTGTCTGTAACCAGGAGAGGCAGGGACAGCATTGTCTGTGAGTCTGGAAATACTGTGGGAGTATTCATATAACGGGAGAATTTGTGCTTGGACATGGTTTTTTGATGTGGAGAGGACTTTTGGGAATTATAGTGTAGATGCTGACTCTGTTACCAGCGTCAAATGAAAAGGGATGAGGTGTTTATTTACCTTTTCACCTCAGCCAGTCCCCTCAGTATTCGTTCTCAGTCAGTATTCAAACATAGCAATACTGTCACTGTGGTAGGCCTACATGTGCACAAAAAATATATGTTTTGTTCAAAGTGTGTAAAAGTCAAGTACTCTATACTTCACATGCTATTTTCTGTCTGGTGCTTGAGACGCTAGGTTGAATTCCAACTCCCTAGCATGACAGCCTCCTTGAAGGCCATCCAGGCAGACGGTTCCAGGCGATAACAGTACTCCATGTGCAACATCCTTGAACACACAATAGTGTTCAGGTCTGTAAGCACTTCAAACAGCAAAATATGAATATTGACCCCTTTGAGGTGTTTCACACTTGTTGTACAACTGTTGGAATCTACAGGCCTTATGCAGCTTGGCTGTTTACAGTATTTAATCGCTATCAAATGTAAAGGGTCTACCAAGGGCTATATTTGGAATATAATGCCATATGGATAGAGGTATGGGAAGGATTATGCCCTGAGAGACTTTGCGATAATCAAGTGAGGATGCAGGCCTTTTAGTTTTTTTTTAGTTTTTAACTCAATTGACTTCTTGAAGTCTGAGTCTTAATAGGATTGGTTTTGAGTTAGAGAGGGGGAAGGAAAACGAGAGAGTGTGGAGTCTTTTCTATCGTGAAAGATTCAACTGTCACTTTGGATTAACAATAACACCCCCAATCATCTGAATGTACCTTCATTCAATCAATAGTATTCAATCAATAGACGATGAGTCTACACAGACGTGAGAACAGAAGTGGGAGACAGGAAAATAAAAACCCCATTCATTTAATTGAATCTTGACCTCAAAGTGACCAAGAGAGTGACGGTTCACCTTACCTACCTCTTTTCAATCCCTCTCATCCCCTCACACACAATCCTTCCATCCCTCCCCTTTCCGCCTCTTTATTGTAATCTCCTCTCATCCCCCACCTCTCTGTTTGATTCCTCAACGAAAAAACTGGAGTGTGTTCCAAAGAGAAGCAAGAGATCTTATCGAATGAGAGCGTGGAGAATAGTTTGAGATTGGTTTTTCTCTCTCTTGTCTCTTCTCCCTTGTTCTTGAGAGGGATCAGGTAAAGGATTATTCCAGATCAGTGTCACAGAGATCAGGAATCAAGCAGAGGTCCACCTGAGCCCGAGGTAAAGCCTGTGTTCCTGGTGACCAGCAGACAGGCCTGCTGTGTACCTGACGTGTGTCTGGCTAAGTCCTTGGTGGTTGTCCAACCATCATTGCCCACTGACTCCTACTACTCCAGTCTATTTTTTGGCCTTCCGGAATCCTCTTTTTCGATTTTTTTTTAGTTGTGTTGTCGTTGTACGCTTTTGTAAATTCCCCCATTGTGTTGAGTTACCATGTTCAGTTATGGGGTCTAGGAAACGCAGCAAGGGTAGTAGTAGACACTTTTAAAGGTCCATCCTTAATCCTAATCTCCTTCACAATTGAATTGAGTCACACCCACGACCTGTCTGATACAGTCACTTGGATTAAACAGGGTTTTGGATGTAAGCTTTGACCATTGACCCTATGTACTGTACCTAAAACATGAACCCAATTCATGGCGTTATATTCTTGGTCTACAAGTAAGTATTAAAAACTAAGTTTGATGTCACATTTACTGTAAATCAGAATCTTTCTCTTGTCCTCCTCGAACCTTTTTCACGTTGTATGTACATTTCACAAGAGGGGTGACACAAAGGCTCTCCTCCCAGTGGCCATTGTCACTGATTGACGGCTGTCGTCCCACACCCTTGCTTGATTTGGTATTTCTCAGGCAGGGGCTCAGCACAGTCCAGAAGAGAACCTAGACTCGTGTGGCAGGAAAATACATTTCTTATCTTGAGTGGCTGAAGCAAGGCATGGCTCTGTCCAAGTCACATGGATCAAACAGTTGATCTGTTCCCCACCAATGTGACATTTTCATCCAAGGATAAGGTGGTGGGAAAGTATAACCACACAAGACTGAGCCAGTTTCAGGACTGGATACGCAGGAATCATGCCCTTGTTGTCAACACACTTCCCAGGACTCACTTCTGAGGTGCCTGACTTATTATTCCCTACCTTCAGTATTTATGGATGTATACCAAGGACAGTATGTTTATCTTGAAGTGTGGAATAAGCCAAGGTTACTCTCTCACCCCTTCTCACTCTCTCTCCCTCCTTATCTCACTCAATCTCCATCCCTCCTTTTCTCCATCTCTCTCTCTCTCTCTCTCTCTCTCTCTCTCTCTCTCTCTCTCTCTCTCTCTCTCTCCATCCATCTCTCACTCACTCACTCACTCTCTCTTTTTTGCATTGTAAAAATAGAATAGATAACTGTGTTTAGAGTGTTACAGAACAGTTTTACCACCTCTATTGGAAGGTTATTGAACTGAATGTCCAAACAAAGAAAACAATGTCGGCAGGAAATAACATGAGTATATTTAGTTCCTAAGGGTAGAGCAGCTGCAGCTAAGCGACAGTAGAGGTGGCTGAAAAATTAATATCCTCAGATGCACAAATGCAGCGTGACATGGGTAGAGTTGGGGAGAAAAGGGAGTCTTATGGATGCTAAATCCCTTTCTCTGCGACTTAATGGATTTGAACTCTGCTTTCAAGATTCCTTGAGCATGTTGAATACGGCCGGCTTCCACTGAAGGAACGGGGGAGGGAGGAGGAGGATGGTTTGAAATATACAGAGTACTTGGGGCAGGGAGAGCAAACACTGTGGCTTCAAACACATTGTTTTAAAATGTAATAGTAAAGATTGAAAAAAACAAAAGTCAGAAGAGAATCCCTGAAAACATGCAGACCTGCCCAATGATCCAGTCTGTAGACAGTTGGAGAGGGAAGCTGGACAGCATAAAACATGGACAAACAACAAGTATGCAAAGTTAACGATCACAAGTACAAATAAGGTGGGCCATAAAGCAAGACCAAGGTAAATATATATGCCTGTCATTATAGAATGAATTAAAGCCTACATTAAAAAAGTAAGCGAGAGCCAGAGAGGAAGAGGAGCGAGCAGGGCTCTGCATCCTCCTCTAACGCCTGTCATTAATGCAGAGCAACACTGCCAAAGTGTGGAGATTAATCACCAGAGGTTTCCACGGTAATTAAACAAGCGTGCCCTCTCTACGTCCGCCAACGAGGCCACAGCCACCTGGGAGTGTGTTACAGCACCTAAAAAAGTGTGTGTGTGTGTGTGTGCGCAAGAGACAGAGAGAGAAAAAGAGAGAGAGAGAGAGACAGAGAGAGAAAGAGAGAAAGAGAGAGAGAGAGAGAGAGAGAGAGAGAGAGAGAGAGAGAGAGAGAAAGAGTGAGAGAGGAAGCAAGAGTGCCTTTGCAGGGCCTGTGCATTTAAGAGTGAGTAGAAGTCAAAGACTGTGTCTCTGACTTTCTCATTCCCAATGCAGAAGGCCGTGCTCGAAGGTCAAGAAGTGAGCCTTATCCAAATTCAGGATGGTGCTCATTTATCTGGACAAGACATCTTTACGACCTTGTCCCCTCGTCCTCCAACTCGCCCTCCTTCAGTGGCTCTATAGTCATCTTTCAATGATCAGGTGGATAATTGTGTTATCAAAGGTACTAATGGTAGGCCACAGGTTTAGAATTGACACAAAGGGACTGGCAGATAAAAGGACTACTCACAATTAAAGTTTAATGGCTTAAGGTCTTCATCCTCCGTGAATATTGAACAATATTTGATAAGGCAGCCAAATATAAAATGCAGAGGATTAACATGTTTTGATGGATTTCCTTGGGTGGCAAGGATTTACTATAATGTCCATAATACTGAATTCATCTTGAACACCCAACCATGTTCATACAGGTGTTTGGAACCTTTAGGTTATTCTGTGCCGTGTCACAAGCAGGTGGGCCATGTGCGCCCAACAAACGAAAGTTTCAAAGACTATCTTCCTATTCCTCCATCTATCCGAGGTCTTTCGTCTGTCCTGTTCAACCTCCGGGGCTGCTCAAAGTGTACGGCGCCAGTTTCGACTCCTCTGTCTAATCCCAATGCACCCTGGGAGCTCTCTATTTCCCCTCCTCTCTTTGAAGTAGGAACGAGTCCCCTGTGGCTCTCGTCCCTGTCACCCGTGTGTGTGTGTGTGTGTACATCCTGAGAAAGCAGAGCGAATGACATAGACAGGAGATGGGTACATGCATTAAACATTCAGTCTCTGTGTACCTGTTTAATTTTTTATGAAGTCATTGGACAGTGGCCCGGAGGAATACAAACAAACTGCAATAACCCGAGAACTGGGCCGCAATCCACCTACATAATAAGATCCTACACAATATATTTTCCCTTCTGGGCAGTCCAATCTGAAATGGAAGGTGGATGAGATCAAATGTAATAAGGGACTGATTTGAGAAAATCCTAAACGTAATCCTAAATGTGTATTCATGGTGGACAGGGAATGTTTTCCTCTTCTGCACACAGTATCTCACAAGATTGTTCTTACTCCAAGAAGTTCTGGCCTACTTATTTATAGACCTCTTTCTCTATGACAAAGTTATTTCCGTGGAAGAGTTATTTATAGTTGCATATTGTTTCTGTATCAAATGAGAAAATGAACAAATGGTTATATAAATAAAGACTTATATAAATGTAGCAATCCTATTTAGAAGCAGAACGTGGTAATTATACCCTTTCAGACAGACAGACGGACAGACGGACGGACGGACGGACAGACAGACAGGGGAGAGTGAGAGATCTTGTGATCTCTTAAAGTTATTGGTTTGAAATGTTAACAATTAAAACACATAAAACCATGACAATTGGTGATTGCATAAGCTAGCCCTAAGAAAGAAGGTGTTCGCCATGCAAGGCATGTTCTTTGTATTCAAGATTGTTTTGCACTAAAGTGCTTAAGTGTGTTTGCATGTGTTCGTGCACCTTCCAGTCTTTTTACAGATGCAGATGCATGTAAATACCAGATATGCTGTTTTTGGAAACAACTGTTTCATACACATTCTGATACTTGCGTGCTTGTGGCGATGGTCCCTGTGTCTACATCTCATGGCAGGTTCTTTAAAATGATTCAAACACTAGCACAACATCAATACCCTGCAACCCCTCGGCACCACACACACACACACACACACACACACACACACACACACACACACACACACACACACACACACACACACACACACACACACACACACTTGTCCTTCTTCTTTCTCCCTGCCTCTTTTTCACACACACACACACACACACACACACACACACACACACACACACACACACACACTCACACACACACGCACACACACACACACTTTAGCTTTGCCTCTTGGCAAACTCTCTAGTTTCTAGCTTTCATGTTGAGCCAGTGAAAATGATCTGATAAGGGAGAGTTGATTACACAGAGCGATGCCACGCTGAACAAAGACAGTCCCTCTCATTTACACTACAATAGGGCCTGTTGCCAGCTAAATTGGCAGAGAGTGAGAGATGGAAGGAGAGCGAAAGGAGAGAAGGAGAGAGGTAGAGACTGAGAAACAGTCGGGGGGGAAAGGGAGAGCCGGTGGAAGATGAGGGTGAGCGAAGCGACGAGAGGGCGGGATGGACAGAGTCAGAGGTAGATGGAGTGCGTGGGAGTCATATGAGGGTTTGACAAGAACGTATACAGAATGACACTTCATTAGTGCCTCCCTCTTGCACGCACACATTTCTGTCCACTCACACAGACCCTCTCTCTCCCTCCCTCGCTCGCTCGCTCTCGAGCACACACCCACGCACCCGCCTGCCAGCTCGCCGTCTCGCCTGCCAGCAGCTCCTCCGTCGACAATTAGTTTAATTGAGAACTAATCATGCTATTTGGGTTCATTAAGAAAGGAGCAAACTTCCTGGATGCTACAGAGTCATCGTACTGTAGCCTGAGATCAAACCCTTGTGTACACATATTGCACATCATCAGCTTGTTGGCTCATCACAGGTCTGCTAGACAGACAGGGGCTGGAAGGCTTGGTGAGGCTTTGAGGTTAAGTTGTCAATTAAACTTTAAGACACAATATCAGGGTGCCAGAAAAAGAGAAGAGATTGTCTTTTGCTCCATATTTTATTTCAGGTTTATTGAAATGTTTGAGGGTTGAATTCCAGCTAGCAGTGCAGAAACAGTGAATAATGTGTTACCAGTGACTACTTTCCTGAGTCAATATTTGTCCACAGTTTCATAAAGGATGGTCATGATTAGGGTTCACACATGTTCACACAATGTGTCCCTGAAACCCATACATTACCAAGGATGCTGAGGATTAAACCGTTGCTCAACATCCACACTGAGGACGTATAGTCGACGGTACAATTTGTGAATACATACAGTGGTTAGGATTGAGGGAGAATAGAAAAGGTGTGATTGCCTTACACTGGTGTGCATAGTGCTGTGATAAGTTTGTGCTGATTGGTCAGATATGGAGCTCATGCCATATAGGGGCAATAAACATTTTGGAGAAGCTGGATCCAGCACAGTTGATGCTGTAATACATTTAAAGTTGGTATCTTATTCCTATTTACACATAGTACACACAGTATATTACCAACAACGGTTATTGCCAGGTTTCATGTGGCCGCGCTACTGCCTTGTAATGTATAAATCATGATAAAGATAAATAAACAAGAATTAAATCTTGATACATGATATCAATCCATAAAAATGCATTTAAGACGCTCAACATTCATTTGGGCCACAGAGAAACCTTTGTTTTAAGATAGTCAGTGGAATACAACTCAATTGTCAGGCTGTGTGACACAGGACATCTGATCTAAAGAAGATCTGAAGAAAACCCTTTCGATTTACCTTTTGGAGTGAACTCTCTACCTTGGTTTATGTCTGAACATATCTGACTTTGCTACACCATCTGCTGTCAGAAGTACTGTATGTGTGTGTGTTTGTATGTGTGAGTGTGTGTGTGTAGAAGGTCACACTGGGCTTAGATATATGACAGTGGGGGAGAGTGTGTTTGCATGTGTGTGTGTGTGTGTGTGTGTGTGTGTGTGTGTGTGTGTGTGTGTGTGTGTGTGTGTGTAAATAGTGGATTGGTGTCAGAAGAATAAACCTAAGCTACGGAGTAAGGACAGCAATGACCCAGACAACTGAAAACCTCGAAATATTTGTCAGAGTGAGCGACGCATGCAACAGTACCCTTTCAGTTCCACCATTCCCGCTACAACTAGTCAGTCATCATAGGACCCTTGTGGCTTCTTTGTCCCCTGCAACCAACCTTGGTTTGCCCTTTGTGCTAAATAAATGGATTCACAGCGAGCTGGGCTGAACAGTCTCACTAGGGGGGTGTCAAGGTTCAGCCAAGAAAAAGTTCTGTTTGCACAAGCTGCTACAATGAAATAATGCTACCATCAAACAGACAAAGATACACCTCTTTGAAGATGGTAGACAAATTTGCTGAGCTCAGAGACCCTACAGGCTCCAGGATCGGTCATTTTTGTTCTGCAGGGCTAGAGCAGAAGCAGGGTCATTGTATAGTCGGTGAGATATCCAGATTTCTTTTAGATCCACACAGGCTTTCACAGTTGTTTCCAATTCAATACCAACACTTGGCTGTCTTTGTCAATATGTGTGTGTGTGTGTGTGTACTGTAAGCGTGTGTTTGCCAGGCTATGGATACAACCACCTCAGTCTTTGTTAGTGTTTCTATTTACAGTTGTGTGTGCTCTACGTGTGACCGGTACAGGAAGGAAGCGAGGTCAGCTACACCTCCAGCCTCCATCATCCTCATCCTTTCCTCTTTCCGGAACACTCCACATCTTAGAGCGAAGCAGCGGCCAAATTCACGGAGACTGGTTTCAGAACAACGTCCACCTTTCTTGTCTCACAACTCAAGTCCTTTTTTGAGGGGTTGGGGCCGGATGGGCAGAGAGGGTGAGGGGGTTGGGGGGCTCCAAGTCATTGCCAGAGGAGCGGCAGACAGCGTTGAGGTGGTGAGGCCCACCTGGGAGCGCTAGCAGAGGGGCCTGGAGGGCAGAGTAGGTGTGGGAGAGGAGAAGCCCCCCCTGGTCAGAGTCAGATCTCTAGGAGGTACTTGGACGGGACCAAGCCTTTCTTCTTGCCACTGCTGAGCCTCAGGTACTCGTCGGTCTCCTCGTTCTTGCCCACACAGATCTGGGGGTGAATAAGGAGAGGGGGACCGTACGATACAGAGAGGGAGGGGGGGGGGGCAGAACGTTTAGAAGGAGACACGAGGGAAGGAGACACGAGGGAAGTGCGAGGGATGGATTCATGACAAGAAAATGGGAAATGAAAGGGTAGATGAGGATGGGAGGGGGAGAGGAGTGAGGTCGTCACTTTCATCTGCACGCCATTTAATATGCATGTGCAAAATGGGATGGACTGTGCACGCATGTGCAGAAGAATGGGGTTTGTGGAGAGAGTGTTCTGTATGTGTGAGTGTGCGTGTGTGTGTGTTAGATAGAGTGGCTTTTTGTGTGTGTGTCTCAGCTTACTTGAGACTCTTTTACAGTCATCTGGCCTTTCTCGCGGTTGCCATGGAAACCCTCCATGACCCTCCACACTCGTTCGCCAGGGCGTACCCTCTGCACAAAGTTGGCAGGGAAGAAGCCCACCTTGTCTTTGCTTTTCCCCTGTGTAAACACACACACACACACACATACCACAGGCACACACACATACATCCCAAAGGCACACACACACATTCACACACAATACAGGCACATACACACATACACATATCAGAAAACTGTAAATCCTAGAAATATCAATTTGGTAATTCAACATATAAACAAAGACATTGAATTGATGTGTGTACAATAAAAGATAATTTCCTACACGGTTGTTTTCCCAGTTCTGTTTACTCTCTGATGTTTATGATTAAAACTAGAAAAGCAGAGTTCAAACGAGTGGTGACAGTCCTGTTGTTAAGGAGATGCTGTGGTTGTACAGTAGTAGATTAATGCATTGTTATTTGTTTAATATGTTTTAATTCAGCCAGTCACCCAGTTAACCAAGGACATGGTCAGACTGCAAAACAAGCATCGGTCATTGATAAGTGCATTTTGGTTTAGGACTCTTAGTTCTGGGTGAGTGTGTGTCTGTTTACCCATTCTGAAGCTATGCATGCCTGTGTGTGTGTTTGTGTGAGTGTAAATGTTCAACAGGGATGCAAGTGTGTGTCTGAGTGTGTGTGTGTGAGTGACCGGGCAGAGTGTGTGTGTGTTCTATTTACTTTATTTACTGTGTGTGTCTGTTTAGTGAGCTTGATGTCTGCTTTCCCCTCAGCTCAGCACACGCTCCATTAGGACGTCAAAGCCGAGGCTCATTGCACATTTATTAGAGCCAGCTCCGGACACTTCCTTCAACTCCTGTTCAGACTCAGCTGGAATATTTCCGATAGACGAAATATCCAAGTTGTGCCTGATTAAGCTTGACGGTCCACGGATAAATTGCACTTTACCACTGTATTGCACCCCATTAAGTTGAACTGAAAGACTTGGACAGAAATAGGTTAGCTTGATGGCTAAAAGTGAATCGAGTTGTTTTTGTTTTCTTTTATAAAGCGTTATGTAAGGAAGTTGAAAATGGAGTGCGGATGTTTTTCTACCTACCTTCCACCAGTCTTCGTTGGAGTCATCTATGACTTGTACCCTGTCCCCGGGTCTGAAGAAACAGAGAACGGGTTGTTTGGAACACCGAATTTTCTTAGGACATTTTACAGTGACTAGCTCTGTCAGACATTGGTTCCCATTAAGGACTACATACAAACCACACGCTGAGAGACATACATCATTTAGCCTGCACACACATACACATGCATGCACACACGCATGCACACACACACACGCATGCCTGCACACACATACACACACACACACACACAGCTGCCTGTCCTTCCCAGCCTTGCGGCCCCCACTGTGTGCCAGCCATGTCTCAGCGCCCCAGTGTGAAGACAGATGGTGAGTGTGTGTGTGTGTTGGCGCTGTGCCCCCCCTCCCCACACTTACCTTATCGCTGCAGTGAACTCACCCCCTCTCCCAACACACACACACCTTCAACCCTTTCTTTTCTTTTCCCTAAGCCCAACCATTTCTTTACATCCTATTTGAATAAATCCTGCACCACGTAATGCAGAATAAGTCATTTATTACTGGATTATGGTCATGTATTGAATTGTATACTTTCCCTATCCCCCATTTCCAATCAAACAGAGCTAGACACATACACACACACCCACACTCACACACTCACCCACACCTACACACAAACACACAAATCCTTGTGTCTTGAACTCACTGTAGCTCCAGGTCATTCTTCTCCTGGGGTAGGAACTTGTACAGAGCCACGTATGTGTGTATGGAATGGACATCGATGCGTTTGGGAGTCTGGGAGGGGGAGACCAGAGAGTTCAGGACAGTGGTGGGCTTGATGCTGGAGCAGTCACACTGTACTGTAGCACACTCAAGAACAGTCAGAAATGCCCTTGACTGCACAATGTCTCTATTGCATCTGTTTCTTAGGCTAGCCAAAGAACTTGCTGGATTTGTCATAATGCTGTACCCTTGTAGTAGTTATCATACTGAATGCAGTACTGTATTAGAAACTGGGAGAATTACAGTCAGAATCACATGTGATCACATGAAATCAGAGTTTGCTGGTTGTCATGGAAAACGATGAGAAGAGAGATAAGGGCGAGAGGAGAGAGGGAATGGAGGAGCAGGAGGACGAGTGAAAGGGGAGGACCAGGAAGGAGGAGATAAATGCTTACTACTCACCTTCAAGCTGACCCTGTCTTCTGAATCGGCCTTCTCACTTTCAGGAGGGGTGAGATCTGGAGGGAGATGAGAGGAGAGGAAGTGTGTGCGTTTAAGAGTCAGAGAGAGTGTGTGTGTGTGTGTGAGAGAGAGAATTGTCACTTAGAGAATGGACCATGAGATCAGTGAAAGCTTGCTCACTACTTAGAATATCAGCAACCATAAGGACAGGAGAATGACTGGACAAAAGACGGCACAACACACACACACAAATGCACATTCGCCCTATGCACAAAAGCATACGTACAGACAGACAATATCCTTCTCCGACAAGATAGCGTAGACAATCCTATACCCCCCTCACTCCCAGCCAACCCAGTTATGTCAGCGAGCAGCGCTCCCTATGTAACAGATTAGTGTAATGATGGTGTGTAATGACAGCCATATTTCAGGAACTGGGACAGTTCACCGTTAGCAGTTCCCACCAAGTAGTACTGTAGCTTAATACAAATTACTTTTTTATTAGTTGGATCACATACTGATAACAAGAGCAAAAGTTTCTGAACAGCAAAAAATATAATTAAGAGGGTAACAGTTTAGAGGTGAAAGTAACTTACTTCCTGGTACAGACTCCTCTTCAGCTATTGGTTGAGATTCGAGGCCCTCATCAAATGTTTCATCCTATAGGAAACAAGGGACGAGAAAGGGAGATCGTTTGAGGATGTGCATAACTAGAATTTCAGCGGTGTCAATTGTTTTTACGTGGGGGGGGGGGGGGGGGTTTACTGTGTGTGTTACCTCTTGACAGGGTGACTCAAAGATACTGCTGAAGTTGGACCGGCTCTGCTGAGCCAGCGAGGTTCCATAGCGCAGTGCCTCATATACAGGGTCAACACACGCCTTGCCAGACTCTAGAAAACACACACACACACATCTAGTGTTACAAGTCCACTTCCATGCATTTCACACAGTCTCTGTCTCTCCACAATATGCTGGCCACACACACATACACAAACACACACACAGCTTACAATCTCTGTCTCTCCTCAATCGTCTGGCCGAATACTCAAACACACACACACACACACACACACAGACAGAGAAACAAGTACCCAAAGTACATAAATATGCCTTAGCAGGGATGGTCGTCCACACCAGTCACAGACACACGTGCATTCAGGAACTGCGCGTTATGGAACAATGAAAACACTACACCTAGATGGTCGCAAAGCATAAATTCACTTATTACCAAGCATGGAAGCTTTCTGACGTGTGCCTTCATCAGTATGCAATGCAGCATCAGAGGCAAAGGCACCATTGGGAAGCAGTAAGCACACAGACTTCGTTATCAGGGTCAGAGAAAAAAACGCCACATTTACACATTCCACACACACACACACACACAATTGATCAGACTGGGAGAAAAAAAAACACATTTAAACATCCCCAGACACACACGAACACCACACATGCATAAGACAACTATTTGTCAACACAGTCACGACCAACAGCAAAAAAGTTATACAATAGTCCGAATATTGAGTCTTCAGGGCTTTACTGGCATAGTCAAAGATATAATAGAGAAAATAGACCTTGATGTCCACCTGAGAACAAACCTTGTGTTCTGTGCTCCCAGAACTAGCAGACGTGTACATGACAGGAAAGACAACTGGCTATTCTCACAGGACACAAGTGGTGGAGAGGCAAGGACCTGCACCTCGCATTGACTGTCTGGTACAGAATGAAGAAGCCAAAGCAATGATTTGACACACACACACACACACTTGATCTAAGCAGAATGGGAATGACTAACACAGACAGACACAAACCTGACCAAAGCAGTGTGGAAATAGACGCACACACACACACACGGTAATTCAAGTCTGAGGCTCTTAATCAGTTTGGAAGGCAGAGAAGCAGGGGCTTTTTAGAGTTTAGAAGCTGTTTGGAGTCAAAGAGTTTTGTGTGTGTGTGTGTGTGTCTGACAGCTGCTCTCACATTCACACACAATGTGCAGTGACTCCAGTAAGGATACAGAACTTCCTCCCTCTCTAGTGGGGATCAAGAAGAGGGAGGAAGAGGCGGATTGGGAGGCAGCAAGTGTGCATGAGTGAGTGGGGGAAAAGAAGATGAAAGAGAGAGAGAGATAGAGAGTGAGAGGAGAGAGAGAGAGAGAGAGAGAGAGAGAGAGAGAGAGAGAGAGAGAGAGAGAGAGAGAGAGAGAGAGAGAGAGAGAGAGAGAGAGAGAGAAAAGAAAGAAGAGAGGGGGGGAGAGATAGGTATGCTTGTTCAAAGCACGATATTCTGGAATCTCCCAGCAAAAGCTTCTCAATCTTTAGCCCCAATATGCTTCCGAGGGCGTGAGTGAGATGAGGGACTAAATGTTCCTTGCGTGTGTGTCTGTAGAAGAAGTCCTTGTGCCTGGCACTACTAACAGATCAACAGTAACTGAGAGGACAAACCGGAGGAAAGCAACACACACGCACGCACGCACACACGCACACACGCTTACCTTGTGCTGTAGGGGCTTCCTTGACCACTCCCAACATGTCGTTAGTTAGAAGAGGAGAGCTGAAGTTCCGCTTGAAGGCTCCCGTCTGGCAGAGCAAGGAAGGACAGAGATAGAGAGGACAACGGAGATGTATAAATAGACGTTTGTTCTCGTCTGAATGCAATCCGAGTAGATGAAACCTGAATAATACAAAGGTCAGGTATTTTGTCCTCAGTAAATGGATAGTCCTGTGGTTTCTGGCGGGACGTTGATCGGAATGGATGCTTTTTAAGGGTTGTGTGTGACTGTGTGTGTTACTTGCAGTGAGTGGACACAATAGCGTTCTAAGTTTTCACCATGTGTGTAACGTGTACACAAATATATGTGTCCCTTCGTTACCTGTTCATCCCCACGTGTTTCCATTGTGTCGGATGGGTGTCTGACTGTTCACTGTACATATGTGTCTGAGAATGAGTGTATATTGTGTTTTTTGTTGTTGTGATTTTGAGTGGGTATTACCTGTGTGTTTTTGTTTGTGTGTGTGGGAGAGTTTGAAGTGGATGGGTGGATGCACAAAGCGGACGTTGACAGGATGTGACAGTCCTCAACACAATCTCCACCCTCTGGGTCACTGTGAGTTGAGGACCACATGTGATGCCGGGGTGGACTTGGACTAGTGGAATGCGATTGCTGGCTGTGCTCTACCTTGCTTGAACCGTACCTGTTCATCTCTGCACACTTCTGATTATAGAAACACACAGTTCTTACAATCCCCCGACTGGCTGCTACGAGTTTGGGCACACCAAAGTCATGGTGCTGTCGTTTGACATGAAAATCAAAGTACCCCAGCAGCTATGGAAAGACGTTCCTTCCCCGCAGACATGAGAGGGTGCTTCAGATGTAGTAACAGAAACAAGCTGTTAAAAGTACTGTTTTTGACTGCAATGACGGCAAAGTTTTGGTATCCAGTTCTGGGGAATCTGTAAAACTTTCCATTTTAAAATAGCTCAGCAGACTGGTTTGTTTTGTGTTCTATTTTATTCTATTTCTATTCTATTCTATGGCTGAAGAACCATACCATGTAGACAAAAAAAGCTTTTTCAGAAAAGCTGCCAAAGTCTAAAATACGGCTGAAAAGCCCTCTTCTCGTGCTCACTTTATCAAAATAAAGCTTCTCTTTCCGAGAACATAAATCATAAGGCATGCCAGCTATCCTTCCTGGATCAGATTTATCTCTCGTTTACCCGGCACCTGAAACATAATAGATGTGTGAATGCCTCGGTGAGATTCTGATAAATGGGAGGCAGAGCCGAAGCCTGCCAGCGAGCGGGCCTGAGGTGCACAGGGAAGGCAGGAGGGACTCATTCCAAGACTACTACTACTAATAATAATAATATCTGGGCATTCTGCTCTTCATTGCAGGTTCACAACAGACACATTCAAAATTAGGTGAGAGAAAAAAGATTTAAAAAAAAACTGATTAAGGGAATGATGATGGGATCTTACCCATGATTCAGTACTCACTCACCCTTACCCCTCAAGCCCAACTTGTACCAGCACATAATCCCTTTTCTGAGGATAGGACTGAATGCACCTTGGATGATCGTCCCTCCGAGGTAATTTAGTATGCCAGCCAGATGTTGAACTGATTGCGAATTTAGAATGCATGAGTCGACAAACACACTTTCACCCTGGTCTGACCAGAAACTACACTTCTTATTGTTCAATTTGTGTCTTATATTGTACATGTGTTTGCTGTGAAAATATTAATAGCCATCCATGTCTTCTTAAATATACTTTAGGCTCACTTGTAATACAAGTGAGCCTAAAGTATGCTGTTCACAATGTTTCCCATGCACCTCTCTATTGGTTAGTGTGTGTTGTTAATGAATCACTTACTCTCTTGCTCCCCTTAAGCTTTTACAAAAAATACTTGTGAGCAGTTTGTATTTGTTAAATCTTTTTCAGTTTAGCTACATTCAATAGACAGGGCTACTTCATCTGATGTTAAACATTCTCCCCATAACTCATGAGTCAATTACGCCTAATCAAAGGAAAAAGGAATAGCCCCGTGGGAGCACTTTTGCATAAGCTGAGGAAATGACACCAAAATTCATTACACCCCTTAACCAAAAAGAAACAGAAAGCCACCAACCTTAGGCTACATTTTAAATAAACTAGCTGCTAGCGTGTGCTAGCATCTCTCTTCCAGTTCTTCAATATGTCTAATCCCTTGCTTTGATGACTGTGCGGTGTGGACACACGAGGCCTGGCTCCGGCCTGGCATGTCGTATCCTCGAGGGCCCACGTGCGCCTCAAACACAGCGAATTTCACACTGAATTAGCCACAGCGGCTGGTGCAGGGAGATATTGATTTTCCGAGCGACTTGAGAGGAGAGTAAGGAAAACACAGAATTTGGGATGGGGTATGGGGGGGGGGGGGGGGTGGAGGGTAAGGGCGGGGAGCGGGAGGGAGGGGGGGGGGGGGGGGGGCGGAGCAAGGGAATAAATTATGACCCAAGCTGATATCAGCTTGGGTCCCACTTTTGGCTTATGTTTCTCATACAGAACATCTGATACTTTTTACACATTCCTCCCATCTCTCTCTCTCTGTCTCTCTCTCTCTTCTCTTTCTCCCTATTCTTCTCAACCTCTCTCTCTCTCTCTAATTCTTTTGCTCGGTCCACTTTGTCTTTTTATATTTCCTCCAATGCTTCAGGAAAAGGTCTGATCCGCTCCGAAGTACGCTGGCGCAGGGAGTTTGAGTCTAAATGCACTGATCAGACTCCCCACCTCCTCCCACACATCTGAGTCAACTGAGAGACAATTAAGGCAACCAGCTGGTTCCTGCCTAGCTGAAACAATACCTACTGCATAATCAACTAGCCTCTGGAGAACTGTTGTTTAGCCAGTTCATATATCATGGTTGAGTTGAAATGAACAAGAGGACAAAAAAAAGGAATAAAAGAAAAAAAAAGTCCACTACGGGTCTTGGTGATGGTTTGATCTCAAGTTCTACCTTGCAATTTGTACTCCTTTTTCTGTTTACATTGGCTGCCTATAGAAGACAATGTATATAGACCGTGAACTGTGTTTGGAAGCTATGCTTATTGGTACTAGCATTTGGTGAGAGACTGTAGTGGGGAGAGAGCTGGGACAGGGTCAGCTGGGTTTACCTTGCCAGTGCAGGGCTGCTGGGATAGCTCGGAGGAGCACCAAAGGTGAGCTCCTAGCTTGCAGGCTTTACAGCGCAGCGCCTGTTTGGAGTTTCCTGCAAACACACACATGAAGGACACCCACGTTAAAGAAGAGTATAAACGAATATTAGCAGCATCCTGTGCAATAAGAGGTATCAGTGCATACTGTATGGTATGATAGCACAAGTGATGACAGAAGTCATTGATCTTCGATCAAGAACAACTATCCATCATGATTGTATACATGGGCTTCAATTGGAGCTCCACTTGGGTGCTTTAACAAGATGTTCCACAGATAGACAGCTTTGACTTGAGCTAGCTACTGACCATCTGGGTTTACAATGGGAATACATGTAAGACTCATGGTTTAAATATTGCTAATGTATGGTTGAACACACTAGTAGACAACAAATGATCCATGGTGACCATTGTCACCATGGATCATGTGTTTGCACTGTACTGCAAAACACGTTGCTGCATTCTGTTACTATACACTACCGTCCCTTTGACTCTAGGATGGCAGGACCAGGGTGGAAGCAAATGGCCCACTGTGTTGTGCCTGAGCCTTCAGATGACCTACCCTGGATCATGTTCCTGAGCCTTCAGAGGACCTACCCTGGATCATGTGCCTGAGCCTTCAGAGGACCTACCCTGGATCATGTGCTTGAGCCTTCAGAGGACCTTACCCTGGATCATGTGCCTGAGCCTTCAGAGGACCTACCCTGGATCATGTGCCTGAGCCTTCAGAGGACCTACCCTGGATCATGTACCTGAGCCTTCAGAGGACCTACCCTGGATCATGTGCTTGCACTGCTGACAGCAAGTGGGCCGGCGGAACACATGCTCCTGGAAACAGTGGGTTTTGCTGGGCTGAGCCAGGGCCTGGACGTGGGCCTTGGAGGACGTCGAGAGCGAGGGGCTGACGGAGGGCGAGTGGGACGAGAGCGAGGGGTTGGGACTGATGGACGGCGAGATGGACGGCGACCGCTCGGCGGCCAGAGCGGACTCCTGCGGCGAAGGCTCGGTGATGAGGGCCGAGGGGAGGCGGGCTTCGCCGTTCCGCTGGAAGAAGTTGTCCACGCTTTTACTGCGCATCACCGACTTGAAGGAGAGAGAACGCTTCAGTCTCTGGAGCTGTGGACCAAAGAAAATGGTTTGTTTTACATTGGAGTAGAAATGCTCCAATATATAGCATGGTGCTGTTATTCACAATGGTAACTAAATCTGTACTATTACTATGTTTTTTAGGAAGGTTTTTCTCCACAGAAAATGACACATTTGTGGCTTAGAGGACTTCCAAGACATCAGCCAAGGGTTTAAGGGTTTTCCAAATCAAAACTGGAAAAAAATGGGAAATATCGATATCCTGTATATTAAAACAATATTGTAATTTCTGGCAATTAAGATGAACAGAATTCCATCTACATGTAGGTCAAGTAACTGGCGTCCGACGTTAAGTGCTTCCAGCAGCCTGCTTATGCCCTCTGGTTGACCTTCACCTGCCAGACTTGGCATCTCCTCTTTCATCTTCTGCTTTTCTCCTTCTCCGTTTGGATCAGAAATGTGCTGTTCCCAGCAAATCCTGGCAACTCAATATCCCTTAAAATTCCGATTTGATTAGTTTTATTGAGCGGCCTGCTCCCCCACACTTGAGGCATTGATGCACAACAAAGACAGTGTTTATATTTCACTCAGACTGCCCCACTACCACCCCCCCTCACCTCCCGTTTCCTGCGGACTTGCCAGGAACTGATCTTGGCCGCAATAATGAGATGTCACTAATGACAACAGATTACGGGGAGTTGGAGGCAATGAGCTCCAATATTTGGTGATAATAAGCGCCACGGACCTAAGCACCAACAGAACATGAGGCGTGAGGGCGAGTGAGTGATATACAGTGGAAACCAAAACAAAACAGTTAGTTTCAAGTGAGTTTTATCATATTAGACACATTTTGGGGAACATATGTTTTGTTTCTCTGCATGATTGTTGTGTCTGTGGTCTACACAACTGTGTGTGTGTGTGTGCTTGGGTGTGCCATCTCCTTGTGTCTCTGTAGCATCTGTATATTTTCTCAGCACCTGGGAGAAATTATTGTAGCCTGTGTGCGCTTCTTCTTGGAAAGGATCATCAATAATGTTGAGTAGTTTCCTCTTTTCTTCCCTAAAGCCATGGATTCACTAACGCCAATTAGCTTGAGTGATGAACAGAGCTCTCTCTGTTGACCCATTAGTGAGTGTCTCTTGCAAATGTTTTTCTTGTGGGAGCTGTAGCCATGCTCGCTTTAATGTCTTTTTTCAGGTTGACTGGTGGACTAATCAAATAGGCTATTTCATTTTCCTTTCCACCACAATGCGTGCCCCCATTTGACCTTGGTAATCTATTTCAAGCTCTTCCCAGTCTACGGATTTTTATTGCTGCTTTTATTTATTCTTTTCATCTGTGAACTTATAAAAATACATTTTTGTCACAATGACCTGAGTAAACCTCAAACCAATGTCCTTTCTGAAACGCAGTTTCCTGCTGTCTTTTTACCTTCGCACAAAGAGCTAGATCACAGGCCTCCTGCAAAACACCTGCATACATATTCAACTGTCTCTAATGAATAACCGCCATGACAGCACAGTTAAGCACCTCCGAGTATTAATGTTGACGCAGTTGTGAATTCCATCAGGGTTAATCACCAGACTGTTAGGTCTGCATTATTCAGCAATGTCTCCTTAATTCCACGGGTCTTTGGTTTGGGCTAAAGTGCTGTCACATTTATGCAGAGGCAGTGGGTAAAGCACAGTGGCTGGTCCCATGCTGTGCAGAGATACCAGCTGTGAACAAGAGGGCACAGTGACAGACTGGCTCCTCCCATGGGCGCCTTCACACCTTGGCACCAGCCCCCCAGAGAGCCCGAGGCATCTGACTCATAACCGCCGCAGTGTTCGGCATTCACATCGGGGCCCAGGGGTGCGTGGATGCGTTGGGGGGGGAGGTTTGTTCAGGGGGAGGGTTGGGGGTATCGGGTGTGAGATGAGGTGTGGAGGTGTCAGGGGTGTGGTGATGCTCGTGTGATGACGAGTGCAGTTTTAACTTTGCGGGGGTGCCTATTCATGAGCCGAAAGAGAAACATGCCTGCCACTTAAATTTGCCTCGATGCCCATTGTCTGTCCAACCTCTCCCCTCCCCCCCTCCCCCCCCCCAAAATGAATGGGACAAAAGCAGGCCCTTGGGGACCGCCAACCTTGTCAATCCCAACAGTGCTTCTTTGCTCTGCTATCTCTCCCTCAGGTGCTGTAGAATCTATTTATGGCTCCCAAACCCAGAGCGCCATCTCTCTTTGAACAACTGACAGCAATTAGCCTAACAGACAGAGTGAGCAGGCGATAGGGAAAGAGACAGAGCAGGAGAGGGAGATAGATAGCAGTAAGGCCACAATGAAGGGGAAAGAGAAAGCATGGGAGAATGAGAGCGAGAGCCAGAAAGAGAGAGAGAGTTAACAGAGAGGCGGTTAGACAACAAGAAGACTAGGCTGGGAAATATTTCCTCCCTGTTTTCTCCCCTTCCCCTTTGAGGACCCAAACAATGCACCCCGCCCTGACCCCCCCCCCCCCCCCCCCCCCCCCATCCCCACCCCACCCCCCCAACCCCCTGAGATGGGCCGACAGTGCCAGAGCAGAGCAGATGTCCCGGCCTTGTACTCTGCCTGTTTGAAGGCGTGTGCTGCACAGAGATCTTTGGTGGTGCTATTTATAGGTTGTGAGATGCATGGATAAATTAATGATTACAGGGAGAGGTGTTGTTCACATGGCTTGCCTAGGAATGGTGAGGTTTCAAGATACTAGGAAACTGCTTCCAACACAAACTGGCTTTATAAAAATCTCTTTATAGCGACTGTCCCAGTAACAGGTAGAGAGGAGAATTTGTTTTTTTTAAGGGGGGGATTGTTTCAAGTGATGATACTGTCAAGACATAATATTAGTTATTAAATGGTGCTGCATGTGATGGAACTTCTTAGACAGTTAATTACTGATATGGCTGAATGGAACAAATTCGCAAGCACAGATCCAATCAGTGCTTGATTCAAAGATGTCATGAAAAGGGGAGGTTTCACAGGAATGGCTCATAGTTTGTGGAGAGCTAGTCCAGTCGATGAGACAAGTGGAGGGTTTCCGCTTGTGGAAGGCCTTCTTATTCTAGCATTGTTCATGTGTCTTACTATTCTAGGTTGGTCTTTATTTAGCACAGCATTGCCTTCTATAATGAGCTGTTCATATGTTAGCATGGTGGTTGTTTGAGAGTGTTGTGGCGAAGAACGTGTAGATCCAAATACAGCAGTTCAGAAGGCTTATCTCGTTCGTAAGCAGCTTAAGCAATTAGCACGAGGTAACAGCAATGTTCGGTCTTGATGTCGCTGGAATACAGAAACACGACAGTCATCAATCTGCGAATCGGGCGACTGTTAGGGTAAGGGGATACGTCACCACTGTTCACATCTTCTCATGGCTTTCACACCCAGGAACACAGATGGGTGCACACACACCTCCTATTAGCTGAGGTCCAAGTCTGCCCAAGTATTCTATTGTACTACAAGGGATGTTAGTGTCCTCACACAACCTTTCACTTTTAAACTTCAACCTCATGTCAATACTTCTTTCAAACTGATATTTCATCCAATTTAGTTTAAATTTGGAATATGAATTCAAAAGCAATGCTTTTAGAATATAGACATTTATATATCGTGGGGTGTGCTGTATGCATTCAACACAACTCTTCAAAAGAAAGATATATGAATCTGTCTTTTTTCTGTGTGTGCCAGCCTTTAAACCTGCCCACTGTATTGTTTCAATTTTCCCCACCTTGTAAAGAACATCCCAACTCAGCTCTATTCTGTAATTAAACCACAAAAGGTCACGTCTGTTTATCCATCTGTTTTCAGTCGTCACGCTGACTATGCAAAGACCTTTCTAGGTCAGAGTCACCTTTTAAATATTGTCATTATGAGCATAATAGAGACATTTTTTTTTTGTATTGAATGACTGAATTTAGCTTTTCTCCTCTCCTCTAACGCCGCCCCTGCTGTGAGATGTGAACTTATGCTGGGCTCTCCTCTTCTCTCCC